>NC_047583.1:3147500-3195000 GCF_011004845.1 Esox lucius
CTCCAGCGTTTACCGTTGAGCAGCGTCCCACAGCGAAGGGACCCCCTCCCCCATCGGACCGGGTGCTACGGTGTGTGGAATCCCAGAGCCGGCAGGGTGTACAATATCCGAAGCGATGCACTTAACCCTAATTGTTCTCCGGTCGCTGCTGTAAATGACAACGTGTTTCGCAGGTGACTAACCTGCTAAAATAAAGTCAAAATGAATCAAAAGTTAATGAGGTGGCAGTCAGGTACTAAAAGACCAAAGTGCTGAGAGCGGGTATGTGGTTTTATAACACTGACATACATCATTACAAAAGAGATTGCCTATCTTTATGGTTAAATGTCATGTGTTTCCTATTTTAGTTGGCAATAAAAATATTTGAAAAGCAATTTCTATTGAATGGGCTATGTAATATCCCATCAAAATGTCTGGATTTTCTCTTATTATGATGCAGTTCGTGGCATTATAATACAGTCAATATTTCATGTTTTATTTTTATATTCATTACAAAATAGTTTGGGATTCATCAAAGCTGTATTGTTTACATTTTATCAACAGTTATTCCCATAAATATACACTCACCTATTGTGTAATTCAATGAGCTTCCAGCTTCTCTCACACTCACACAGGTCACTTCCTGCTTCTTTACTGTATTAAACATTCCTTACTCATTTCATACCGCACTGCAGTCTTTATTTTTAAATAGCCTTCCTTCATCTCTCTCCCTCTCTCTCTCTCTCTCTCTCTCCCTCCCTCTCTCTCTCTCTCTGTCTAATGTGACTTGCCTAAAAACCTCAGTGAAATTTGAAGATACATCAAGTAGAATGAGGCATGACTCAAGGCCTTGAGGTTGACCTCATACCCTGACCTGGAAATGCTCTGCCAGGGAGTCATGTGAAGTTTCTAACCACTGACTTAATCAGTCCCTCTGTTTGTTGGCGCCACAACCCCACACTTCCCTAACCCCCCCGCCCCACACACACAATTCCACCTACCAGGGATTTGAAGTGCTTTTTAGAAACAGCAAGCAAGGCAGTGTGTGATTTGTGATTTTTTATTTTAATGAAGGCACTCAGCAGTGTGAGACTAGCTACAAGCTACAATTACACCAAAGAGCCAAACAGTTTGGTGGCTTTTCAAATGTTAATCAGAATTGGTTGTTGCGTCAAGAGGGCAAAGAGTAGCAGTCTGTTCTGCCTCTGCTGCCCAGGGCGCATCCCAAATGGAACACTGTACACTCTAAAGATACTGAGTGTGGTGCACTATTTTGGGGAAATGTGTGCAATTCACAGTTGTTTTACTCTCAGTCAAACAGGAAAACATGTAAAGCACCCCTCAGTTGTTGTTTTCTTTCGAGTTTACAGAAACCACCTGGGCAATCAAGCGTATTGGTTCAGTCATTTAATGTCTGTTGTCTCCTGGTCATTTCTTTTCGTTACCAAACCCAGGTCTGCATAACCTCTTCATGCAACTGATAACAGCAGACATTTTATTACATCTCTCCTGCTGACTCTCCAGAAAGGTACTGCTGACACACACACACACACACACACAAAGACACAGGAATCAACAGGCTCCAAACACAAGGACCAGGCTGTTGTTTGTGAATCCTCCACTTGCATGACACCTTCAGTTCAGTGGGTATCAGAAACCGTTTGTCTCCGTGTCCCTTTTGCTCTGTAAATTAACCTGAGCTGACTTCCACTCACTGTTACAGCAGCACTTTTAGATTGGCCGGCCTTCATCTCATCCACTGGTGATTGAACTCCTCAACGGCAAATCACAGGGTTAACTGAGCCTCACGCTTCCTCGTTTTTGGTTGCTGATGTGGTTTAGACCCCCTTAAACGACGCTCATTCAAACACTACAGCGAGAAGGGAAAAGCCTCAATATGACTGAAACAGTGCCACAGTGCGATGAGCCTTCAGCGAGAGGAAGAAACCAGCCTCAGTGGCGTGACTGCAAAAGATGACCAATGAAAAGTGTTGTGACTCTGGGTGTTTGTTGACAAGTCGGAAATATGTTGTGCAAACAAATGAAGAAAAACAAAATGTCGTCATAGCAGAAAGATATGTCACATTGTTCATCATGCTGATCAGTCAGGATCTGTCCCTCCTGTCCTGTCTAGAAAAACACCCGTTGCTGTCATGGCAACATGGCCCGTTGTGTACCTAAACAGGCCTACATACAGCCCTGGAAAAAACTAAGAGACCACTGCAACTTTTTCCGTCCTTTCCAAAAAGGTTGGAAAGGAAGCGTTCAATGTGCAGTGGTCTCTTAATTTCAACCCTTCTGTTCCTCACTCAAAACCTTCTTTTTCGACTTTTTTGGAAAGGAAAAGGTGCAGTGGTCTGTTTATTTTTTCCGGAGCTGAATATTTAGTACGTTTGTACTTTATGTACTAGACACCCTCTCCCCCTGGATTGGGAAACATTCAATGTGGCCTTAACATTATCTGGAAAACAGATACCATGTTGATACGAAAATCTTTGAGGTAATGATCTCCTTTCTTTGCAGTTAAATGGGCACTAAAGCAACACCAGGCCTAAAACAGATTTGTATCTGTATGCATGTATCATTTTCACTCTGATACTAACACCAATGTGGAGTCTCTTGATCCATTCTCAGTTCTCTGCCATCATCGAAATTGAACAGTTGTGGTTGGAAAATCACCTTTCCAAATGGCCTTATGTGTCTTGCAGCTCAATACAGACGAAAAAGCTGTATCTTTGACGTGCCTAGGGGGTTCAATATGTCTTCACCATTGACTAGACCTGCATAGAGACACTCAATGTCTGAATTTATGAGGGTTTGTAAATCCTTTCTGTACGAATGCGCTATATAAATTAAACCTTTACAGAAGGACAGAAGTTGTCCCTAAAACGTCAGGCTCCATGTGATTTGTTGTGTGCGCTGCCGTGAGAATTTGTGGCTTTGGATAGTTGTTCATAAACACACATTTCCGTTCAATCCTCGTTAAATCAGAAAGAAGACTGGTTGGATCTCCTCCCAGCTTGCCTCAGGCTTCCATTCAGTGTGGCCAATTAGGGCAGCTTTCACTTACTAGCTTAACCGAGTAGTCAGACCCCTCCAGATACTTTTATTGGTAACAGAATGACGATTTAAGCTTCTTCATGAGGCTGCCCCAGGGAACTGGACTCTATTCGAGTCTGTGGTGCTCGTCTTCAGGTTACCACCAACTTTCCATCGCCCCTCAGCCTGCCACGCTGGCTCAGATCCAGGATGAGAACCATGTTTCCCACATCAACATTACAGAAACAGTTATCAAAAACTGCATGCAAATAAACGAGCAAATCTTTGCAGTCCCTAAATCATGATGATCAAAACTATGCAAAAGTTATAATTCACCTAAAAATGTCACAGATTTACCTGAACATAAGCACAATCCAATTCCCCACAAATGCTAGTCTGCCCATCGGTCCATAGACCTTCCATTGACAAGCAGACACAACCTTCAATAGAAATAGGGAAAGGTGAGTTCAGTGAGGGAACATAACTGATTTGAATGCACAGGGCTCAACCCACATCGATCGCAAAGCTCTGTAATGCAAGGATACGATTAGATTAGTGTTGATTCAATTTTTTGAACAGTATGAGTACAGTACAGCGAAATTCAGTACAACGAAATGCAGTACAACAAAATGCAGTACGACAAAACAATGCCACATTTCTCATTTCACTCAATAACCACAATGTTTTTGTGATAATAATGAGGATGGCGGCTGCTTCACGTTTCAGTGATGACTGAACCATGGGCTGCTCGCGTGTGCTCCTTCTCCTCATCAGAGGTTTAAATGTGGCCATTGCATTATTTACATCGTTATCTTCACAGTAGCATTACGGCATCTTTTTTTAACCTTCATGAATAATTTCAGGAGCTTTTGGGGAACCAGAAATTTTTTGCTGGCGGGCCCATTTCGGCGCCCCGGGCCACTTCTTGAGGCCAGCTTCGGGGGATGTTCATTTAACCTCAGCTGAGTGACTTTAATGGAGTGCTTGGTTTGATGTTGTCCATAGCCGTTTTTGCTGCCTTTGTGATGAGCATAATCAACGAGCAAGCACCGCATGTGAAAGACGCTGACCAGAGATGTTATTTTGGTTAAAAAGACATGCTCACAGTGTTTTGAACCAATTGGGCTGGTCGGCATGCGATCCTATAGGATATAATACCCCTGACGTATGAATGAAGTTGTGCACCCTCTTGGACTCCACATTTCATTGTGTTATAATGTGAAAAATTTACACAGAAAGTACATAGAAATCCTGGAAGAAAACCTGCTGAAATCTGCAAGAGACCTGGAACTTGGGAGAAGATTCATTTTCCAGCTGGATGCTGGATTGGCTTGAAAACAAAAAAGGTCAATGTCCTGGAGTGGCCAGGTCAAATTCCAGACCTCAGTGCAATTGAGAATATTTGGAACAAGTTGAAAATTGTGAACACCAAAGGTCACCATTCGACTTAACAGAACTTGAGCAATTCTGCAAAGAATGGGCAATAACTGTTGTCTCCACATGTGCAAAGCTGATAGAGACTTATCCAAATAGACTCATGGCTGTAATTACTGCCAAAGGTGTCTCTACCAAATATTAACTGAAGGGGGTGAATACTTAAGCAATAAATTATTTTCTGTTTTGTACTGTAATAAATGTTTAAGAAGTTGTAGTTTTTATTTTTCTCTTTGATATTATGGACTGTTGTGTGTTGATCAGCGGCAGAAACCCTGAATGAAATTCACTTCGATTTCATGCTGTAACACAATAAAATCTGGAGAAGTCCAAGGAGGGGTGAGCTCTTTCGAGAGCCACTGTGTAAGTCCCCCACATTAACCTCCTTTAAAATCTGTTCATCCCCAGTTTAAACACCTTGTGCCACTTGTCATGCAGTTGTCTTCATATCTCCTCCATTATGTATCTCTCAAAATACTCTCATCTCCAACTCTCCTTAAATCCACCCTGTTATTAATTGAATCGAATGCAATCAAGTGACATAGAGGACTATTTTTAAGGCCTGGTGCCTGGCCTCAAGCGCCAAACCCAAAGCATTCTGGGTAGCTCTGCAGCCCACTGCAGTGTCCAGGTGCCCATCTGTCTATTATATGCATGAGAAGCTCCGCCCCGTCGTAAATTCCTGAGCCGTCTGTCGGAGCAGCTCGGAGACACCGCATGGTGGAAATCTGTTCCTCCCCATGTCACTGTGGGGGTCGTGCTGCTTTGGGAGGGGAACTGAGCGTGGGAGGCCCTGTTTCTCGCCAGCTCTGACGCTGAACGTGTCTTCGGCAGGTCCTGTGTTCACAAAACGTCCCAGATTAGGAGCGTTCGTTCAGAATTTGCATTGGGAATACACCAGATACGCTCTGAGACGGTATGTGAATTCAAGACCAAGGACTGTAGCTCGGCAGGAAGCTGCGGCTACAGTCTCCGGTCAGGCCATGTTTTGATGATTCAATCTCCGGGACTGATCTTAATCGTGGTCATACTGCCTACATCATGGGCGCTATCCAGAATCCCATGATGTCATATACTGTTGTTCAATCGTCATGAAAGGTCATATTATGTCATATAATCGTCAGATGATGGCATGTAATTTCGGTGTATGCAGAGAGGTCATGTCCTCTACATGATGTCAGTTTCCTGACCCAACCACTTCTCGTTGGTCAGAGGTGCTTGCTGGTCACATCTCTGAGCACAAACAAAATGCGCACAAATCAAGAATGAGCCCTCTGCTCCGTCCGTGTAATCACGTTCATTAAGATCCGAGCGGTTAACTCATCTTAGATCAGCACTCCTTTAAGGACGCTTCATGAGTTGGGCCCAGGCCCGAGGCCCCACAGCTCAGACAGCAGGGGAATGCAGGAAGGCTTGGCGGCCGGCTGCCATTCATTTGGTTTCATGGGATATCGTAATCATCCACGAGCTGACAGGATGTACGACTGTAGACGGGGAGGCCGGGTCCCAGCCCAAAAGGGTTTCATTTGTTGGTTTTCTTCTTGATTCTGTTTGCTGTTTGGTTTTCCCTGTAGACTCACAATGTCATATTCCTCTCCTGGCGAAGTCATCAGGCTTTTGTCCATGGCCTAAGGCTTCTTCCCAATCCACAATGAAGTGAGGAATTCCTCAGAGTTGCAGTGAATCCTTGTCTTGTTGACTGTCGGCAGTCAAGAGGAATCAGGTGATTGGGGGCGGGAGTCCTCTCCATAGCAACCGGAAATGGTTGCTAGGATACACGTTGTATTTCGGGAAACATGGTGGATGAATGTTCTTGATGGTCTGATCCTTTTCCCTGCTGAATACATGTTAGCTTTTTAGCTTGCCCACCATCCTAAGTGGGCCTAGCGAGTCAGTCGCTATTAGCATTCCACTGCTAAATTGTCTATTCCCCAAAAAATTAACTATTTCAAATGTGCTGACGGTGTAGATTTAGTAAAACAATGACCATTTTCACTCAGAAAAACATTCATTTGGACCGTTCGTTCACAACAAAAAAACGGAGTTCTGTAATATAGCCTATTTTACCACCCAGAAGAGCTGCTTCAAGAAACAACTGATCTCAGTCGTCACAACCATATGGCCTCGCACCCCCCCACCCCACCCCCCACGCACACCTCTCTACACACTCCCCTTCCTTATCCCTCCCTACCCATGATGCTTTGCGGTGTGCTGCAGAGGGTAGCTGGTACCAGTAGAAAGTGCCAACCTCTGACTCCGCCTCATGCTGGATTGTCTGCCAGCACAAGTGAGGGAGGTGAGAGAGATAGCGGGTGAGAGAGGGGGAGAAAGGAAAAGAGGTAGAGAGGGGGAGAGAGAGAGAGAGAGAGAGAGAAGGACATCAACATTAGGGTGCTGTGATTGGCCTGGAATGTGACCTCTTCGTCACCCGCCTTGGCATGGAATCCTGGATTCTCCTGTTTTTCTGTGTCTTTGTTTCCACGGATGAAATGTGCAGGAACACTGCAGCGATACAGAGCAGTAACGAAGAAAGACCGTTCAGCCGGCCAAACGGGACACCTTATTTGGACGGAGAATATCAATGTCGTACTTCTGAGTTTTGACCTAAACGTGTTAGTTGACAGTTGCGGATCGGTGTGTTCAAAACCTGAACCGAGCCAACCAACGTTGTCAGTATCCTGCGACCTCCAGTTTGACTGTGAGCACTACAAAACGTCCTCCTAAAATCAACTGATTTACAGGAAGTGCATTTCAAATGATTTTTAACCCCTGCCCATAATGCTGTTCTCCGGTGTGTTCAGACAGATCTGTGGCCTCCTCGGTACCAGGCGTACGGAGGGGTGTGGTTGGCGTTGACTGGTGCTGGCAGTGGGACAGAACTCACCAAAAGGAGACAACCTGGCATCGCCTGGGGCGGTGCCAGAGCATCACGGGAGAAACATCCACATTAGAGATGTGTGTTTGTTTGTTTGTTTGTGTGTGTGTTCTTGTGCGCTCCAACGAGGAGGTGTATCCTGTGTGTCTGCGTGTAAGGGAGAGAGAGAGAGGAAGAGAGGGAGGACAGGAAGGTGGTGGGAGGACAGGAGGAGGCGTGAAGAGCGATGGCCAGAATATGGTCCATTGTGAGATGGAGCGAGTGATAGAAATTCTGGCGCAGAGAAAAGCTTCGGTTGAAGACCGCTATGTGTCGCAGTGTTCTTGGCCTTCCCCGTTCTCTCCTCTCCTTTTCTCCGCATGCTCTTTTTGGACAGGACCCCCGGTGGCGCAGCGCTCATCTGCTGCCCAAAGGCACGGCTGTTTTGGAAGCCAAAATTGCTTCCATACATCCCTGTCACCATTGTCATCCATTGCTTCTCCCACAATTCGATTTCCTATATATATATATATATATATATATATATATATTTTTTTTTTAGTTTGTCATCCCACACTCCTCCACGCCCACACTCCTCCACGCCCTTCTCCTGCTCCTCCCACTCCATTGTTTCATTCTGTTTCTCTGTAGTGTTGCTCCACTCCTTCTCTAAGCACTTCCGTGCTGTTGTTTGTGGGCTCCTGTCTTTCAGGGGGCGTGGTGAGTGGCACGGTGTTGTCTGTTGGGCCCGATAATAAAGTGACACTGCCAGTCTACCCACTGGCATAACATGACTTGGCACAGGGGAGCACGATGGAGGTTTTTAAAAATGGCTTACAGTCATTTGTGTGCGCGTTCTATGTAAAAACCCCAAGGTTCTGGTTTAGCAGGTGCCACGCTCTCCCAACTAAGCCAGAGTTGAGCGGCATGTACAGATTTTCACAGCCTTGGTGGCGTTGAAATCATTGTTAAAAAATCTCCCAGAGACTTCAAAAGTAACGGGCCTCTAAAATGCTTTTCCCCCTTCTGCTTCACTTTATTCACAATGGATCTATGCCATGGGCCCTGAATGGCATGGAGGTAAAGTCACTGCCTCAGTTCGCTGCCTCATGCATTAGCTCCGGGGTCCCTTGGAGGGCAGAGATATTGGCCAACACTCACTCCCTTTGGGGGGTTGGCAATCCAATATGGCCGCCTTGCCTCGTCGCGCTTTATCAACCCCTTTTGGTGGTTTGATCACCAGTGAGCCCAAACAAGGTTCTAGCTCAGAGAGTGCATGCCTTGTGGCGTATGAGGGTTCTTGTCTAATATGCTTTGGAAGACACATATTTGTTTTCGACTGCCCTGAGTTTACTGGGAGTTTCTGCAATGAAGCAGGGTCTTAATCACCAACCAGATACCATGGAATTGGGGAGACGGGGTAAAAGTAAAGAAAATGATGTTTGATGAAGATATTTAGGAAGTCTGTCAGATTTCTAGCACAAGCAACTTCTGAGGACAAAATAAACTTGCCATAGTTTCTGCATTTTTTTTCCAATTAAATCATACAGCAATGGGTTAAATGAAAAGGCTGTGACGAATTTACAAAATAAATAAGCCTTGTCCTTATCTTTAACTAATCAATTATTATATCCCAGAGTGCACGCGTTGTTATATAACATTTATATTTTGCCATTATGCTCCTGAAATATTGCACCCAATATGTTTCATGACAATATGTGAGCAATGATGTTCATATTCAGTTGAGTTAACAGTCAACCTAAGCATAATATTCTGCCCCAATAGCCTATTTGCATTTTCCATTTCCATTTCGGTCATTTAACAGACACTCCTATCCAGAGCCACTCACGGCATACATTTTAAAAGAGCCGGCTGAAACAACCACACAGCTTAGCTCTGGAGTCATACGTGGTGAAATCTCTATATGAGCTGATCTGCTAAACACTGTGGAATCATTGTGATGTTTTCTTAATATGTGAACGGAGAACTCCCATCTAAGAGCAGTGCTACTTCTGTATTGCGTATTTCAGTGTCTACACATTGTCTAACAACGCACTGTACCATTCTCTTGTTTGTGCTTGTTTTGGAAACCAAGTTATCAAGTTGGCCTGAAAATATCACCATGTTGGTTGGGTTACGTGTTATATCGCCATGTTGGTTGGGTTACGTCTTAGATCACCATGTTGGTTGGGTTAATTGTTAGATCACCATGTTTTTTGGGTTACGTGTTAGATCCCCATGTTGGTTGGGTTACGTGTTAGATCACCATGTTGGTTAGGTTATGTGTTAGATCCCCATGTTGGTTGGGTTACGTGTTAGATCACCATGTTGGTTGGGTTACGTCTTATATCACCATGTTGGTTAGGTTACGTGTTAGATCCCCATGTTGGTTAGGTTACGTGTTAGATCCCCATGTTGGTTGGGTTACATGTTAGATCACCATGTTGGTTGGGTTACATGTTAGATCACCATGTTGGTTAGGTTACGTGTTAGATCACCATGTTGGTTGGGTTACGTGTTAGATCACCATGTTGGTTGGGTTACGTGTTAGATCACCATATTGGTTAGGTTACGTGTTAGATCCCCATGTTGGTTAGGTTACGTGTTAGATCACCATGTTGGTTAGGTTACGTGTTAGATCACCATGTTGGTTGGGTTACGTGTTAGATCACCATGTTGGTTGGGTTACATGTTAGATCACCATGTTGGTTGGGTTACGTGTTAGATCACCATGTTGGTTAGGTTACGTGTTAGATCACCATGTTGGTTAGGTTACGTGTTAGATCCCCATGTTGGTTGGGTTACATGTTAGATCACCATGTTGGTTGGGTTACGTGTTAGATCACCATGTTGGTTAGGTTACGTGTTAGATCACCATGTTGGTTAGGTTACGTGTTAGATCACCATGTTGGTTAGGTTACGTGTTAGATCACCATGTTGGTTGGGTTACGTGTTAGATCACCATGTTGGTTGGGTTACGTGTTAGATCACCATGTTTTTTGGGTTACGTCTTAGATCACCATGTTGGTTGGGTTACGTGTTAGATCACCATGTTGGTTAGATTATGTGTTAGATCACCATGTTGGTTAGGTAACGTGTTAGATCACCATGTTGGTTGGGTTACGTATTAGATCACCATGTTGGTTAGGTTACGTGTTGGATCACCATGTTGGTTGGATTACATGTTAGATCACCATGTTGTTTAGGTTACGTGTTGGATCACCATGTTAGTTGGATTACATGTTAGATCACCATGTTGGTTAGATTATGTGTTAGATCACCATGTTGGTTAGGTAACGTGTTAGATCACCATGTTGGTTGGGTTACGTATTAGATCACCATGTTGGTTGGGTTACGTGTTAGATCACCATGTTGGTTGGGTTACGTATTAGATCACCATGTTGGTTGGGTTACGTCTTACATCACCATGTTGGTTGGGTTACGTGTTAGATCACCATGTTGGTTGGGTTACGTGTTAGATCACCATGTTTTTTGGGTTACGTCTTAGATCACCATGTTGGTTGGGTTACGTGTTAGATCACCATGTTGGTTGGGTTACGTGTTAGATCACCATGTTGGTTAGGTTACGTGTTAGATCCCCATGTTGGTTGGGTTACATGTTAGATCACCATGTTGGTTGGGTTACATGTTAGATCACCATGTTGGTTAGGTTACGTGTTAGATCGCCATGTTGGTTGGGTTACGTCTTACATCACCATGTTGGTTGGGTTACGTGTTAGATCACCATGTTGGTTGGGTTACGTGTTAGATTACCATGTTGGTTGGGTTACGTGTTAGATCACCATGTTGGTTAGGTTACGTGTTAGATCCCCATGTTGGTTGGGTTACGTGTTAGATCACCATGTTGGTTAGGTTACGTGTTAGATCCCCATGTTGGTTGGGTTACATGTTAGATCACCATGTTGGTTGGGTTACATGTTAGATCACCATGTTGGTTAGGTTACGTGTTAGATCACCATGTTGGTTGGGTTACGTCTTAGATCACCATGTTGGTTGGGTTACGTCTTAGATCACCATGTTGGTTGGGTTACGTGTTTGATCACCATGTTGGTTGGATTACGTGTTAGATCACCATGTTGGTTGGGTTACGTGTTAGATCACCATGTTGGTTAGGTCACGTGTTAGATCACCATGTTGGTTAGGTCACGTGTTAGATCACCATGTTGGTTGGGTTAAGTGTTAGATCACCATGTTGGTTGGGTAACGTGTTAGATCACCATGTTGGTTATGTTACATCTTAACCGGGAAGATGTCGGAGGAAAGTAACAGTTCTTAAATTTACTCAGATTTGTCACTGACCAATACCAAATGTCTCTATTGCACTTGTGTGTGTGCATGTGTGTGTGTTACTCCGTCCATCCATGGGTGGGTGGGGCACATGTACACGTGCACACACTCACCCATTTACCCACAGACTGACATCAGTATACTCTGCGGTGTAAACCAGCCCCGCCCGCTCGCTTAGAGATTTACACACTAAGTCACCTCAGGACTCTCAGCCATAATCCGGCCCCCACATCTGTCCGCAGCTTTTTCTTTCCCTTCAACGCTTTAATTACTCTCCATCTATTTCATCCATACCGACAGAGTTGATGTCAACAGACTGTCCTGCCCCCCCCCCCACACCTCCCCCCCATCGGCACAGCCTAGCCTATCACTGTTACAGATGTTATATTATACTGTGTTCTACAAACTGACCTTTGACCTCGTCGCCGAGGCTTCCCCAGATGGTTGGGTAAACCCTCAGCGGCGGCTGGTGTGTTTAAAGAGGGGAGGAGGGGGTGTGGCCAGAGAGTTAGGAGCGGTGGGTCAAAATCGTTTAATCTTCTAAGTGTCTTTAAATGCTGGAGCCACCCGGCTCTTATCCGGCTTTGCCAGAACTGGACTGGGTCACCCGGGCTGTCTCTAATCCCAACCATCCAGCATGTCTCAGTTTCAGCTCACCTGAGGGTGGGTGGTGGGTGGGGGGGGGGGGGGGGTGTGCACGTTACCTGATCCTTGTTCAATTAGCCAAGTCCTGCCCTGTGGCACCTCTCCCTCCTGACCCCTCACACTAATATAGATTAGAATGGCACAGATAGGACACACACACACACACACACCCAGCCTGCATTCCAACAATCTGCCCTTTCCCCTGAGGTGCGCACTCACTTGGAATTCCACAAAGGGTAGTGAACAAGTGCTCACTTCAGCAGACATTTTATTTTGCCGACACACTGGCAGTCCTTGTTCTCCCTGGTTCTCTCATTTTCTCCGTCTCTCTTTCTCTCCTCACCTGTATATATTTCTCTCTGTACGTGTACACAAACACACACATATTTCCCTTCGTCTTGCCTTTCCATTGTCATGTCTGCCCATAGAGGAGCAAGCTGTCGATGGCAATCCCACACTGTAACTTTTCCCAGAGGACATGCAGACTATTATGTTCGGTGAACCTCTACCCAGTCCAGCAAACCCCCCTCAATGATAACTACCACCACTCATGGTCGCTTTCACTTGTCACTGGCTCTGCTGAGCTCTGCTGAGCTCTAGTCATTGCGATCTTATTAGCAGTAGTGACAGTAGTATTTATTTATTGTGGCAGTAATGTGGTAGTACTTTTGAGTTACTGTTAATTACCACACCCATGGGACAACCTTTATGTTTCGATTTTTGTTTCAAAGTAGAACACTTTTGCATTCCATGTGTAATTATTTTGGGAAAGGGTTCTATGCTGACCGAATTAGGTTCCAAATGAAACCCAAAAACTGTTCTTAAAAGTGTTCTCCCAAAAAGGGACAGATAAAGAACCCTTTTGGAGCCCTTTTATCTAAGATTGTAGATTCCTCTTTACACTGATGTTCCTTTACCCCATATTATGCTCATAACGTAACTCACTGTACATTAGTGTCAGTCAAATATAGTTTGTCAGTGTTGTTGCTGTATCTGTCTGGACACCAGTAGTTCATACAGTGGAGCATGGTGCTTTCAAACCAGGGGTAGCTGGTTTGATTCCCATGAGGGACTAGTATGAAAATGAGTGCACTCACTATACACACACATACTCTACTCATGCACAAAGGTGTCTGTATAAACTGTGTGTGGTGTATATGTGTAGGTTTATCTGTTGTATGCTTGCCATATAACGCCCATGTGTTTGTCGTATTTCGGTTTATATATAAATCTGGGCTACACCTAATTACCTGTGCAGTACAAGGACACCCAGACAGGTAAGCCCGCCTAAGTATACCTGCCATTTCATCATTATTTGAAGCGATTCAATGCGTGCAACAAGTGCAAAATGCTGGAAATGAATTGATTCTGATTCAGATACTTTGTGTTTGGTTTGGCTTTTTCATTAAATACGGACAGTTTTGCAGTGGAACACGCGAAGACTGAACTGGATGCACCTTCATAACTCTTTTGTGAGCTAGTCCTAAACGAGCGTCTGCCAGTTCCTTGCTATCAACCTGGGAGAGTGCGGCTGTAACGAGATCCCAGGAATTTAATCAAAACAAAGAGAGTGGCAGATAAACAACATCCAACCATCCTCAGCTCGGGGCCAGCTGGGGTCTGTGGCCTCATCAAAATAATCTACGTTTGTGCCCCCCCACCCCCCACCCCCACCCCCTACAATATATTTGCCAAAAAAATCTCTATATGCTTGAGCTGATGTCCAACCCAAAACGTGCTCCAGTCGTTGTCTTCTATCCAATGCATTTCACTTGCAAGCCGTCCCACCGGATCAGACCAATGGGAGTCAGGATTTAACAGACAATATTTAATTTTACTTCTACATAATATGCATTCTTTGCAAAATCAACTAGATACTGTACATCCCATTTGGTTTAAAAGATTGTCGGCATGTTGGAACGCGTAAACCATGACTTTACGAGTGTCCACTTTGTTGGATCCGATGTTTAATGGTGTCTTTGCGTTTCTCCACCACGCTATATTTTCCATGGACCTCTTTCACGCATGTACACGGAAAAGGCTGAGTGGCTAGGGCCCCTCTGTGAGAGAGGTGGGGGGAGTGGGAGAGAGAAAGAGAAACATTCTACCGTAAAATTCTGCTCCTCTCTTTATCTCATTTTCTGTCTCTTACTCACTCAATTTAATTTTAATTCAGAAATACCTTTTTTGGCGTGGTTAATGTGTTCAGTTTGCCAAAGCAAAAAATAAATACATTTTAAAAAAGGCACTTGTACATACAAAAAAGAACAAAAGCAACTAGACATTTGCTATAACCATGCATAACAATTTAAAGGGAGATTTTATTATTTTTTTTAAACAATGATATTGCTGGGATGTAAATTGAACATGTTAATGTTAGACAATGGACGATGTGCAGTTTTGTGACAATAAGCGAAACAGTCGCTAGAACGTACTCTTCCTCAGCCACTCCTTCATCCGCAGTCAGCGAACTACCCAGCATGCCCCTCTCTCTGGCTGCAGCCCCCCCCCCCACCCCCCGTCTGTGACCTACTTGGAGGGATTTGGCTCTTTACTGCGGCGTTCTGCCCCCCCAACTGACGTCTGCTGAGCCATGCTTTGCTGTACTGTCCCCATAGGAGAACCCTTTTCTCGGTTCCAGGGAGAACCCTATTTTAGCTGCCTGGAAAGGAACCAAATATCCTATAGGGATGGAGTACTCCTGTCTTGAGGCGTAGCCGAAACCCGGTTTCTGTCCAGTAACCCCCTTCCTCTTTCCTTTAACAAATCATGTTCAAATGTACCACATAACGGATCGCTGTGGAATGGACAGAGGAGGGAATTAAGGAAATAAGCAATGGAGTGGGGGAAATAAAGAAGGTTCTGGAAGTATTCTAGCGGGGACATTGTTCACTCCCCCGAAGATAATCAGCATGTTTTAGGAGATAATTTGAGCAAGACGAGACAAAAAACTGACAGACAAACAGATTGCTACCAAGAGGAAGACAGAGAGATGAAGGGTCCACGGCAAGTGCCAAGAACTCCAGACCCTCCAACCTCGGGCTGGTTGGGACCATGAACAGACTGCCCATGGGGAGATAGGTTTATTAAAATTGATTAATAGCAATATTATCATATTTGGCCACTGTAGTCATTGTGGTTGTCTTCATACAATCTCACAGATGGAAAAACATTTACCACACTGCCTGTTAGGGATACAGGACCGGAATAGGGCTGGCTGGTCTCACATTTCCTGGTTCAGTTCATCCGTTGACAATGATAAGGGCTGCAATGGCTTTGATTCGCACCAGTCCCAGTTAAATCGCCTGGAGGTTTCTAATGAAAAACACCTCCAAATGAGTTCCCTTCTGCCAACATTTCAGTAGCATTTACCTTCCTGTGAGCAGGAGTCGACACCACTGTTACCTACTAGGAGGGCCTCTAGAAGCAGGGAGGGGTACGGGTGCCCCTCCCTCCGAAGGCGTAGGAATGCAAGTATGAGCAAGCTGGCGAGGTTGTGGGGGGGGGCGTTGGTGGGGGGGGAGAGAGAAGGGCGCTTTTGGCTTGGCTCTTCTGACTGGAATCCCCAAGGGGTGGTGAAAGCCCCCACTCTTGCTGGCAGCGGCTGCCCCGAAACAAACCGAGGAAACAATGACAAAGAGAAAGACAGAGAGAGAAGAGAGAGAGAATCGAGACCAGCGGACT
Source organism: Esox lucius (assembly GCF_011004845.1). Lineage (NCBI taxonomy): Eukaryota > Metazoa > Chordata > Actinopteri > Esociformes > Esocidae > Esox > Esox lucius. The sequence goes on from NC_047583.1 coordinate 3,163,444, forward strand.
ATTCTTGTGGTACTACTGCTTTTAGTGGATATTGTGTGTTTGACTTTGTTTTCCCCCTCTTGATTACGGCTCTGCTAATTGCCCTGCTTATCATCATATTTACTTAAACAATGTTGTATTTTAAATAAATAATTATTCACAGAGGACAGTGCAAATAATTCACTATGGCATTTTGTACATCGTTATGTCATGTCAATAAAGCAATTAGATTTTCATAAACCATTGAGAGAGAAGGAGAGGAATGGAGTAGAAGAAAAACACAATAATAAAGAGCGAGAAAGACAAGAAAAGAAAGCACTGGGCACAGCAGAGGAGCAGGCATCGCTTCACTGACTGTGACACATCAGAACACTCCTCCTTAGAGAGGAGGACTGGAGCTGGGGCAGTCCACGGAGGTACAGAAGGAGTAGAGGGAGGTACAGTCACAGGGAGGGACAGAAAAGAGAGAAGGCGCAGGTGCTGATTCACCTGAGGATGAGAGAGAGAGAAGGGAATAGAGAGAGACAGAGAGGGAGGAGAGAGAGAGACGGGAATAGAGAGAGACAGAGAGGGAGGAGCGAGAGACGGGAGTAGAGAGAGACAGAGAGGGAGGAGAGAGAGAGACGGGAGTAGAGAGAGACAGACAGGGAGGGGAGAGAGAGAGACGGGAGTAGAGAGAGATAGACCGGGAGGAGAGAGAGAGACAGGAATAGAGAGAGAAAGACAGGGAGGAGAGAGAGAGACAGGAATTGAGAGATGCAGGGAGGGAGGAGAGAGAGAGACGGATGGGAGGAAATAGAGGGAGGAAGGGAGAGAGAGGAGAGAGGAGCGAGGAGAGAGGAGAGAGGAGAGAGGAGCGAGGAGCGGTCTACAATCACAAGATGAAGAAGAGAGTAACAATGGGGTCTGTCCCCAAAAGTCCAGTATACACATAGACACACACAGAGGAACATACACACATAGACACACACACACACACACACACACACACACATAGACAGGATGTGTCCCTGTGTGCTTGCATATATGTGTGTATGTGTCATTGTGTATATGCATGTGTGTGTGTGAGAGTGTGTGTGTGTGTAGCACCTAACCCTGAGCGGGGACCTCTCTCCGGAGGCCTCCAGGCAGCATGTTGAAGATGTTGGGGTCCTGGCAGCTGCAGGCTGTCACAAGCTGCCCCCCGTCGTGGCTCTGGGCGTTTGGCAACTTCCTGCCTGAAACAGAAACGGTTGCCGTGCTCCCACGCTTCCTCCAGCAACGAGGAGTCTCTCCAGTGGATTAGGTCTGTAGCACACGCGTGTGTGTTTGTCGTAGCGTGCTTCCAAACACCAGGTATCCTAGTAACATTGGACACGCGATGTGATACATATTAGGTGAATATCTGTGCCCTCGCCACATCCTGAAACCTGTATCAGACAAAGCTAACTCACACACTCTAGTAGAAAATATCTCAGAAAATAATTTGAATAGTGAGATCTGTAACTGGGGCATACAAGCTTGGGATGCGTGAGTGGCTGATAATGATTATGCATGAATAAAAGATCACTCAGGCTCCTGGCAGTACAGATGCCATATCTAAACTTGATCGTCCCGTTAAAGGGACTTTCCCTTTAAAACAGCAGGACATACAAGCTGTAGTGTATTCAGACTTATTCATCTAAAGTTAGCAGTTACTTTTTCAAGATTTCAGACTGGATTTGCCATTATGAAAAATGTATTAACCCCTATAGAAATGTCCTTTAATTATAAGCCACTTAAATCCCTGTTCTCAATGCTGTATCTTTATTTTCCTACCTTAGTAAGCCACCACAACTTAATTTACACTAAGCCAGAGGAGAAGATGATCCTGTATTCATTCGATGCCATCCTTTTACATGACATTGACGAGGGCACACAGTAGAGATACGAGGGCACCCAGTAGAGATATGAGGGCACACAGTAGAGATACGAGGGCACCCAGTAGAGATACGAGGGCACACAGTAGAGATACGAGGGCACCCAGTAGAGATACGTGGGCACCCAGTAGAGATACGAGGACACACAGTAGAGATATGTGGGCACCCAGTAGAGATACGTGGGCAACCAGTAGAGATACGAGGGCACACAGTAGAGATACGAGGGCACCCAGTAGAGATACGATGGCACACAGTAGAGATACAAGGGCACCCAGTACAGATACGAGGGCACACAGTAGAGATACGAGGACACACAGTAGAGATACGTGGGCACCCAGTAGAGATACGTGGGCAACCAGTAGAGATACGAGGGCACACAGTAGAGATACGAGGACACACAGTAGAGATATGTGGGCAACCAGTAGAGATACGAGGGCACACAGTAGAGATACGAGGGCACCCAGTAGAGATACGATGGCACACAGTAGAGATACAAGGGCACCCAGTACAGATACGAGGGCACACAGTAGAGATACGAGGACACACAGTAGAGATACGTGGGCACCCAGTAGAGATACGTGGGCAACCAGTAGAGATACGAGGGCACACAGTAGAGATACGAGGGCACCCAGTAGAGATACGATGGCACACAGTAGAGATACAAGGGCACCCAGTACAGATACGAGGGCACACAGTAGAGATACGAGGGCACCCAGTAGAGATACGAGGGCACACAGTAGAGATACGATGGCACACAGTAGAGATACAAGGGCACCCAGTACAGATACGAGGGCACACAGTAGAGATACGAGGGCACACAGTAGAGATACGAGGGCACCCAGTAGAGATTGACCCAGGCATAACTTAATCCACCACCGTGGTTAGGGTGGTATTCAACCCCAACGACATCTGTCTGAAGGAGTTACTCAAGGTAGGACCTTACACACACTCCCTCCTGGAAGGCCACTCACACCCAGCCTCACAAACAAACACACACACACTCATTTACATGTAAGTCATTCATCAGCCGTTCCAATTTGGAGAGATTCACCATAGTGAGTGCATATATTTCCCAACGTGTTTTTTATACAGAACCACACATCTAATATAAGACCGGACCTTCCCAGACAGGATCAAACCTCAAGGGCAGAGAGTGTATTAGAGCACAAGGAACCTGAGGTTACCCAGACGTGTGTGTGTGTGTGTGTGTGTGTGTGTGTGTGTGTGAGGGAGAAAGAGTGTATGTGTTTTGTCGCTGGGGCATAGTTGTCTCTCTGGAGGATCAACCAATGCCAGACTGTGTTTATGTATGTGGGAGCCAGTCATCCATGAGGGGGACGACTGGGTGGTGTGGGTTCTTCCTCCGTTCCAACATCTTTCAGGTACACTGTGTATGAGATGGACAACCGGGTGGTTTGGGTTCTTCCTCCGTTCCAACATCTTTCAGGTACACTGTGCCTCCATGAGAGGGACGACCGGGTGGTTTGGGTTCTTCCTCCATTCCAACATCTTTCAGGTACACTGTGTATGAGATGGACAACCGGGTGGTTTGGGTTCTTCCTCCGTTCCAACATCTCTGAGGTACACTGTGTATGAGATGGACAACCGGGTGGTTTGGGTTCTTCCTCCGTTCCAACATCTTTCAGGTACACACTGTGCTCACGCAGAGATGGTCCCTCCCACCAGCCAACACAAAACAATGGAAAAACATATTTAGCTCTGGTTTTTGTAATAGATGCCTCCTACCTACCCTAGTGGACAGAGTGGCTAACGAGTAGAAAAAGCATAAAACAGATATTCATGGCAGTGAATGATGACCAAGTCTTTTAGTTTCAACTTTCATAGCTTGCTTTTTTCCCTCACCATTCTGAATTCACTGTGTACCCCACTCCCTCGTTCACAGTCTCTGTCTCTGAAGGGTGTGATGTAACAGCATGAATACGGCATGAGGCCTCTGTCAAGGTACTTTTCTCAGTTGCACAGAGGAAGGGAGAGAGGCAGGGAGAGAGTTCCATCAAAGATTCACGAGGGCCTGAACTCTGACCTTGATCTGGGACAACAAGTGCTTGCATCAACTAAGTGTCAGCTATATTCTCCAAAGCATTAACTCTGACCCCATGTTCAGTCTTCTGCCATGACTTTCCCCTGTGTCAGTGCCGTTACCTTCCCCAAGTAACAGTTCAACCATGTCAGCTCCATTACCTTACCCAAGTTACCTTTCACCTGTGTCAGCTCTGTTACCTTACCCAAGTTACCTTTCATCTGTGTCAGCTCTGTTACCTTACCCAAGTTACCTTTCATCTGTGTCAGCTCCGTTACCTTACCCAAGTTACCTTTCATCTGGGTCAGCTCTGTTACCTTACCCAAGTTACCTTTCATCTGTGTCAGCTCTGTTACCTTACCCAAGTTACCTTTCATCTGTGTCAGCTCCGTTACCTTACCCAAATTACCTTTCACCTGTGTCAGCTCCGTTACCTTACCCAAATTACCTTTAACCTGTGTCCGCTCCGTTACATTACCTCTGTCAGCTCTGTTACCTTTCACAAGTTACTTTTCATCGTTGTCAGCTCTGTTACCTTACCCAAGTTACCTTTCACCCGCGCTGACTCTGTTAACCCTCAAACAAAGTGCTCAACGCGTGGACACAAAAAGCAACCAAACACTGTCTCTTCTTTTACCCCCATCCTTCCTGTTTCACTGCTCATGGTTTATCTATCAGCAGTATCTCTTCATGTGCCTTGTACCGATGTGTACTTTCCTTGAAAAATTTATCGAGATTCATTTTGGAGGTTCTCTAGCGTTTGTCATTCATGTGACTTTAAAATCAGTCTCTCCTCCCTCTGACTTTGAGGTCACGTGCGGCGGAATTGGTCTGATCTGACGAATTGAGTTCTGGAAACACCCCCGAGGGCAGGTGAATAGTTCTACCTATGAGTTTGTGTTAAAAGGCAGGGATGAAATAGCAATATTCCTTTTGATTTTGGTGCACTGATTCTGACACACACACACACATACATACCCATGCACACACATGAATGCACACATTTCCCCTTGTGTGTGTGTGTGTGTGTGTGTGCGTGTGTGTTTGTGTTTGCGATGTGTTGAGATCTCTGCCTTTTTGCCTTGCCTCAGTTCAAAAGGCTTTAGTCCCAAAAACGTGATGTCGAGCTGCATAACCTCCACCAATCATGGCTAGGATAGCAACATTCCCAGCCAACCAGAAGCTCCCAGCAGCCTTCTCTGTGCGCCTTGTTTCCACAGTCAGTCAGTTTGGTGGGTTCTCTTGGATGTTGTGGAAAGACGTACACACGCGCCGCACAAATGACGTTTGTTCTTTCTGTCTACTCACCAACACCCATCACTTCTCTACCCCTCTCACCCAATTCCTCTCTTATCTCTCTCTTTTCTCTCTCCTCACTCTACCCACCCCCCCTCCCCCAACACACACACGCACACACACACATACACATACAGATTGGGCGCATACACAGGTAGATCATAATGCACTGCATGTACACGCATGGACACGCACTCACCCACACACAAACAACGCACGTACATACACCTACACACACACACAAACGACACACAAAGAACACACACACACACGCACACATGCATGGCTGCTTCCACAGTTCGGTACTTCCTGGTTAAAAGGAGGACCCAACCCCCCGTTTTCCCAATGGACCCCGCGGCTCTTAGTCTGTCTGGAGGATAAAAGCATCTTATCTCCTACAACCCCCTTCTTTCCTCACCCTCTCTCCCATGCCCTCCTCCCATACACTCATCCTCTGGTGAACCAAAGCCTCCTCTTCTTTCTCCTCCTCTTCTGTCCTCTGCTCTTCGTCACCTCCTCCACTTTTCCTGTCTTCTGCTTTTCCTCTCTTTTTTCTTCTCTTCCTCTCTCTTTCTGTCTCCTGCTCCTCCTCAGTTCCTCTCTTCATTTCTTTCTCTTTTCCTCTGCTCCTCTCTTTCTGTCTTTCGCTCCTCCTCCCTTCCTCATCATCTTTTCCTCTCTTCCTTTCCACATCCCTTCAATTATCTTTTTTGCATCTCCTCTCTTCCTCTCCTCCTCTTCCTCCCTCTCTTCATCTCTTCCTTTTCTCCTCATCTCTCTCTCCCTCCCTTTCTTTCTTTCTTTCTTCCTTCCTCTCAACTTTGTTTCCTTTCTTGCTTTTCCGGATGTCCTCTCTCCCGCGTTCTTCTCTTTGCGAAAGCGTGTAATATTCATGTCACTGGCTGCTGATTGGTCGTCATCAGTCAACAAGAGTGTAGAAGCAACAAGAGGCACAGTGTGAATCCAAAATGGCTGACGCGCCCGTTTTCTTCAGATTATCAAAGCTACCAGGAAAGACCATGGACATGTCATGAAAAAGTGCAGATAGAAATTGCATGAATAGAGCGGACTCCTGTTTTTAAATGTCAAAGGAGGACGTGTCTTCTTCGGAATCATGTCGGTCTGTCTGACAGTACCAAGATGATTCATAAAGCTTAATGGGGGACGATTTCTGCTGCTTCAGACCAAAGAGCAGACTGTTTCAATCATATTTATGTACTCTCCTTTACTAGGTTCTATTTTTTTATTAGGTTTAACTTTGTTATTAGGGTCTATCCTTTTATTAGGTTCCACTTTTTTACTAGGTTCCACTTTTTTACTCGGTTCCCCTTATTTCTCTTTCCATACATTCTTTGAGGTGGCTTCTGCGTGGCCACATGCGAAGATGCCAGGTTGCGTGGACAGGAAGTGGATATGAGCTGTAAATAAATGTCTTCCTCTGTCACCTACATGCACACTGACCACGAGGCAAAAAGCTCTCACATTTGCTGGAATGAATATGTGGCCTAAAAGACATTCAGCATTACTGAAATCCCAGAATGCATCAATTGCCCTTTTTTCCCTAAAATACTTCCCCTTATGCACCGCACCCATGGCAACATCACACATTCATCTTCACAACACAGTGCCCCATCCAACCATATATATATCCACACCTCCCAAGCTGAAAAAGACACGCGTCCATTCCAAGAACATGGCCCTCATTATCCCCCATCGTATTTTAGGGAACCCCCTATCTAACATGAGAGGCCCTCTATGGTGGTGACCTTGACCTGGTCTCCCCTCACTCCCCACTGCCAGGCTGAAATTGCCCCCCCCCTCATTACCACATGTCACTTCATTACGACAGGCGGTATGGTGACAGGTCTAATTTATGGAGATTGTCTGGCTGGCAAGTGTGTGTGTGTGTGTGTGTGTGTGTGTGTGTGTGGTAGTAGTAGTAGTAGATGAGATCTCCCTGTATGACATTAATTTCTTCCAGTGAGGAGAATATTAATTAGCTAGTGATGAGACACAACGAACATTCACGAGACATACAACGACTCACCACCTGAACCCCGAAATACACTAACATGTGGAGGTGACTTTCCATTTGCCATTTGGTCATAGTGGGTGAGGGTTTTAGAAGAGATGGAGAGTAGGGTGTGAACATTGGTGATAATAGTGGTGATGTAGTAGTAATGATAGTAATTATGATAGTAGTTATGATAGTACCAATGATAGTAGTTTTGATGGTAGTAGCAATGAAAGTAGTTGTGATAGTAGTGATGATAGTATTGGTGATAGTAGTGATGATAGTAGTTGTAATAGTAGTGATGATATTAGTGGTGATAGTAGCGATGATAGCAGTTGTGATAGTAGTGATGATAGTAGTGATGATAATAGTGATGATATTAGTGGTGAGAATAGTGGTGATAGTAGTGATGATATTAGTGGTGATTGTAGTGGTGATAGTAGTGATGATATTAGTGGTGATTGTAGCAGTGATATTAGTGTTGATAGTAGTTATGATGGTAGTGGTGATAGTGGTGGTGATAGTAGTGGTGATAGTAGTGATAACAGAAGTGGTGGTAGTAGTGGTGATAGTAGTGATAATATTAGTGGTGATATTAGTGATGATAGTAGTGATGGTATTAGTGGTGATTGTAGTGGCGATATTGATAACAGAAGTGGTGATAGTAGTGATGATAGTAGTGATGATATTAGTGGTGATAATAATGATGATAGTGGTAGTGATAGTGGTGGTGATGATAGTAGTGGCGATAGTAGTGGTGATAGTGGTGGTGAAAGCAGTGATGATGGTAGTGTTGACTGTAGCAGTGATATTAGTGTTGATAGTAATTATGATGGTAGTGGTGATAGTGGTGGTGATAGTAGTGGTGATAGTAGTGATAACAGAAGTGGTGATAGTAGTGGTGTTAGTAGTGGTGATAGTAGTGATGCTATTAGTAGTGATATTAGTGGTAATAATAGTGGTGATAGTAGTGATGATAATGGTAGTGATAGAAGTGGTGATAGTAGTTATGTAGGTAGTGGTGATAGTGGTGGTGAAAGCAGTGAGTATAGTAGTGTTGATTGTAGCATTGATAGTAGTGGTGATAGTTGTGATGATAATAGTGGTGGTAGTAGTGGTGATTATAGTAGTGACAGTAGTTATGATAGTAGTGATGATAGCAGTGATGATAGAAGTGATGATAATAGTTGTGATAGTAGTGGTGATAGTAGTGTAGAATTGTGATAGTAGTGGTGATAGTAGTGTTGATAGTAGTAGTGATAGTCATCTAATCTCATCTTCATCCGCTTATCCGGTATCGGGTCGCGGGGGCAGCAGCTCCAGCAGGGGACCCCAAACTTCCCTTTCCCACATTTGCCAGCTCTGACTGGGGGATCCCGAGGTGTTCCCAGGCCAGTGTCGAAATATAATCTTTCCACCTAGTCCTGGGCCTACCCCGAGGTCTCTTCCTAGCTGGATGTGCCTGGATCACCTCCCTAGGGAGACATCCTGGGGGCATCCTTACCAGATGCCCGAACCACCTCAACTGGCTCCTTTCGATGCAAAGGAGCAGCGGCTCTACTCCGAGTTCCTCAAGGATGACTGAGCTTCTCACCCTATCCCTAAGGGAGAAGCCAGCCACCCTTCTGAGAAAACCCATTTCAGCCGCTTGTACTCGCAATCTAGTTATTTCGGTCATAACCCAGCCTTCATGACCATAGGTGAGGGTAGGAACAAATATTGACCGGTATATCGAGAGCTTTGCCTTCCGGCTCATATACTTGAACCCCTTTCCTTGGGGTAATGCCTCATTCCCTAACCGGAGGAGGCACTCCATCGGTTTCCTGCTGAGAACCATTGCCTCAGATTTAGAGGTGCTAATCCTCATTCCACTCGCTTTGCACTCGGCTGTGAATCGGGCCAGTGACCATCAGGACCACATCATCCGCAAAAAGCAGTGTAGTGGGGATAGTAGTTGTGATAATAGTGGTGATAGTAGTGTTGAAAGAAGTGGTGATTGTAGTGGTGATTGTAGTGGTGATAGTAGTGATGATAGTAGTGTTGAATTGTGATAGTAGTGGTGATAGTAGTGGTGATAGGAGTGTTGAAAGTGGTGGTGATATTAGTGTTGGATTGTGATAGTAGTGGTGATAGGAGTGTTGAAAGTAGTGGTGATATTAGTGTTGAATTGTGATAGTAGTGGTTATAGTAGTGATGATAGTAGTGGTGATAGTAGTGGTGATAGTAGTGTTGAATTGTGATAGTGAGGTTTTATTAGTATTGGTTATAGTAGTGATGATAGTAGTGGTGATAGTAGTGTTGAATTGTGATAGTGAGGTTTTATTAGTATTGGTTATAGTAGTGATGAAAGTAGTGGTGATACTAGTGGTGACAGTAGTGTTGAATTGTGATAGTGAGGTTTTATTAATATTGGTTATAGTAGTGATGATAGTAGTGGTGATAGTAGTGGTGATAGTAGTGTTGAATTGTGATAGTGAGGTTTTATTAGTATTGGTTATAGTAGTGATGATAGTAGTGGTGATAGTAGTGTTTAATTGTGATAGTAGTATTGATAGTAGTGGTTATAGTAGTGATGATAGTAGTGGTGATAGTAGTGATGATAGTAGTGGTGATAGTAGTATCGAATTGTGATAGTGCGGTTTTATTAGTATTGGTTATAGTAGTGATGATAGTAGTGGTGATAGTAGTGTTGAATTGTGATAGTGAGGTTTTATTAGTATTGGTTATAGTAGTGATGATAGTAGTGGTGATAGTAGTGTTGAATTGTGATAGTGAGGTTTTATTAGTATTGGTTATAGTAGTGATGATAGTAGTGGTGATAGTAGTGGTGATAGTAGTGTTGAATTGTGATAGTGAGGTTTTATTAGTATTGGTTATAGTAGTGATGATAGTAGTGGTGATAGTAGTATTGAATTGTGATAGTGAGGTTTTATTAGTATTGGTTATAATAGTGATGATAGTAGTGGAGGAGAAATCAGCAGACAGACAAAGTGCATCATTCCTCTCTACAATGCTTAACGTGTTTGGGTGCTAAGTATATTGATAGTAGTGTGTGTTTGTGTGTGTGTGTGTGTTTGTGTGTCTGTGTGCGCGTGTGTTTCATTGTGTTTGGGTACTGAGGGGGTGCTCTTCCTTCTAACAGCACCTCTCTCTTTCTTACGTTTCGGTCCTGCGCGTCAGCAGTGCCTTACATAAGAGAGTGGCAAAAATAGCAGCAGCATCAGCCGCATGTGGAGTGGTTGGCACGCACACAGCCCAAGCAGGCCCGCCGGCACAGAGCACTCTGGGTACTGCCTGCTGCTCTGACTTCAACTAGGGACAACCACGCCGCAGTGATACCCTTCCTGTAGATAAACCACAGTGATACCTTTCCTGTAGATAACCCACAGTGATACCCTTCCTGTAGATAACCCACAGTGATACCCTTCCTGTAGATAACCCACAGTGATACCCTTCCTGTAGATAACCCACAGTGATACCCTTCCTGTAGATAACCCACAGTGATACCCTTCCTGTAGATAAACCACAGTGATACCCTTCCTGTAGATAAACCACAGTGATACCCTTCCTGTAGATAAACCACAGTGATACCCTTCCTGTAGATAAACCACAGTGATACCCTTTTCTGTTGATACACTGCAGAGATACTTGTGTGCATATATGTGTGTGTTTCTGTATTTTGTTGTTCTGAGAGATGTCTCTGTTCTGCTGTATTCTACTCAGTCCTGTTTGGTCCTGTCCTGTTTGGTCCTGTCCTGTTTGGTCCTGTTTGGTCCTGTCCTGTTTGGTCCTGTTTGGTCCTGTCCTGTTTGGTCCTGTTTGGTCCTGTTTGGTCCTGTCCTGTTTGGTCCTGTCCTGTTTGGTCCTGTCCTGTTTGGTCCTGTTTGGTCCTGTCCTGTTTGGTCCTGTCCTGTTTGGTCCTGTTTGGTCCTGTTTGGTCCTGTCCTGTTTGGTCCTGTTTGGTCCTGTCCTGTTTGGTCCTGTCCTGTTTGGTCCTGTTTGGTCCTGTCCTGTTTGGTCCTGTCCTGTTTGGTCCTGTCTTAGCTGCTCCGCTGTGAGACTAAGTGGCTCTGAAATGTCCTCCCATGTGAATGTGTGCGTAGGCGCTTTTCACATCACGTGTGTGTGTGTGTGTGTGTGTGTGTGAAGATTCTGGGTACCGCCTATAGCAGGTCGAGAAGGCAACCAATGAGGGGGCATAGAGGAGGAGAAGGGTGGGGTGAGAAGAAGAGGAGCTGGGTGGAGAAGAGGAGAGTGCTAGAGAGGAGTGAGGGGCAACAGTGCAGATGAGGAGCAGGGCAAAGGAGTGAAGGAGCAGGGCAAAGAGGACTGAAGGAATGGCTAATCTGAGCCCTCGAAGTTGATAATGGGATCAGGGAAGATGCCCAAAGAGGACTAATCTGCTCTGGGCCAAGACAACCGCTGGGGGGTGGGGGGGAACCACACAGTAACACTGTCCTCATCAGGCACCGCGTGACCTTTTATCAGCACCAATGTCAATTACAAAGCTTGTTTTGGTACCAGCAGGGCTGAGGTGGCAGTGTCGACCATTTTGTTTCATGAATTATGGTTCATCCTCGTGTCTGGTAGACCTTCTCCCTTCCTTCGTTCCCATCCCCCCCCCCCCCCCCGCGACACCACGGTTTTCCACGCCGGTCTTTTCATAGCGGCCGGCGAGGCCTTAATCTGATTAACTTCTTACCGTTTCATCCCTTATTTTGCCTGCAACCGAAAAACCCACAAATCTGTGCATAATGCAGGTCTTGCATATACACATCTACACATACACGCACACACACTCGCACACACATATTGCACGTGCATACATAGACACGTGCACACATTTCTCTCACACACACACACATACACACACACACACACACGTACGTACGCATACTTGCACGTTTCACCGACACACACAGAAATACACACTCTCGTACAATTGCATCAGAGTGGCAGAGAGTGGGGGCGGGGTGGCGGGGGGGGGTGAGAGAGAGAGCGATAGAGACTGAAGGCTCAGAGGAGAGAAAGAAAGAGGAGGCTTTTAAGACGCGTTCACATCCACCAACCTGAGTAGGACGCTGGGTGCAGGGAGGGTTGGGCTGAGAGACGTTGGAGAAATGGACGAGTAGGAAACCTCCCCGGGGCTCAACCTGGGGGGCCCGCGTCCCAAAGGGGCACTCTACTCCCTAGTCAGTGAACTTCTTCCGCCTGAGGCCCATCGGGTTCTCTCCGAAACTAGTGGACGCCGCACGGAACGCAGGCTGGACATCTCTTTGGGGAGAATAGACGGTGATTACGGGAGTGCAGAAGAAAAATCGACTTGCTCTTCTTTTTGGGATGTGGGGGGGGTTGTATTTTTGTTAAGAGGGCAACTTAAATGAAGGCTTGTTTGGGCATAAGGGTGACCATTTGGGATGTTGTGGTTTGGGTGGGGTGAGCCCAGGTCTCTCTCCACCCCACATAACACCCTCTATTTTCAGAACCATGGCAACTATTGCATTATTCAGGAGGAACAGGGAGACTCTCATTCATCATTTCTGCTCTTTGATGGCAAGAAAAATACCCACAATATAAAAAAAAAAAGAATGTACAGAGATTTTTTTCTTTTTGGGGTTCTGAGGTGTTCTTAAAGGAAGAATATGTACATTTTATTTGCTATGATATATCGTAAAATGTTGTAGATATCATATACAGTAATGAATGGGGATGTAGATATAATTTATGATAATGTATTGTAAAATGGATCTTATTTACAATAATGGATATTGATATAGATCTATATACACCCACCTAAAGGATTATTAGGAACACCATACTAATACTGTGTTTGACCCCCTTTCGCCTTCAGAACTGCCTTAATTCTACGTGGCATTGATTCAACAAGGTGCTGAAAGCATTCTTTAGAAATGTTGGCCCATATTGATAGGATAGCATCTTGCAGTTGATGGAGATTTGTGGGATGCACATCCAGGGCACGAAGCTCCCATTCCACCACGTCCCAAAGATGCTCTATTGGGTTGAGATCTGGTGACTGTGGGGGCCATTTCAGTACAGTGAACTCATTGTCATGTTCAAGAAACCAATTTGAAATGATTCGAGCTTTGTGACATGGTGCATTATCCTGCTGGAAGTAGCCATCATGGTGGCCATAAAGGGATGGACATGGTCAGAAACAATGCTCAGGTAGGCCGTGGCATTTAAACGATGCCCAATTGTCACTAAGGGGCCTAAAGTGTGCCAAGAAAAAATCCCCCACACCATTACACCACCACCACCAGCCTGCACAGTGGTAACAAGGCATGATGGATCCATGTTCTCATTCTGTTTATGCCAAATTCTGACTCTACCATCTGAATGTCTCAACAGAAATCGAGACTCATTAGACCAGGCAACATTCTTCCAGTCTTCAACTGTCCAATTTTGGTGAGGTTGTGCATCAAAATTGTAGCCTCTTTTTCCTATTTGTAGTGGAGATGAGTGGTACCCGGTGGGGTCTTCTGCTGTTGTAGCCCATCCGCCTCAAGGTTGTGCGTGTTGTGGCTTCACAAATGCTTTGCTGCATACCTCGGTTGTAACCAGTGGTTATTTCAGTCAAAGTTGCTCTTCTATCAGCTTGAATCAGTCGGCCCATTCTCCTCTGACCTCTAGCATCAACAAGGCATTTTCGCCCACAGGACTGCCGCATACTGGATGTTTTTCCCTTTTCACACCATTCTTTGTAAACCCTAGAAATGGTTGTGCGTGAAAATCCCAGTAACTGAGCAGATTGTGAAATACTCAGACCGGCCCGTCTGGCACCAACAACCATGCCACGCTCAAAATTGCTTAAATCACCTTTCTTTCCCATTCTGACATTCAATTTGGAGTTCAGGAGATTGTCTTGACCTGGATCACACCCCTAAATGCATTGAAGCAAATGCCATGTGATTGGTTGATTAGATAATTGCATTAATGAGAAATTGAACAGGTGTTCCTAATAATCCTTTAGGTGAGTGTAGATACCATTATTTAAGGTTTAAGCCAAATGATTTGGCACAGTGTCAATATCCATCTTATGTCAGTGACTTCATTTCTACATTTAACTATTTATATTTCCTGGTTTTCTTATTTAACTATTGATCTTCATCTCCTCCATTCTGTTTTGATAGTCCTTCCTGTTCTCTGATATTCTACCTGCTCTGTTGTACTCATCTTCCCTGATCCTGTCGTCATCCTTTCCCTCCTCCTCCCTTTATTTTACAAACTAAGTCTCTTGTCCCTTTCGCTTCCAAAACATTTGTCATCAATTGTCACAGCTTGAGTCTTGTGGCACGTGAGATGGGGTTGGTTGCCATGGCTTTGGCCGGTTAGGTACCCCCTGAGGTCACAGGGGAAGGTCACGGAGAACGGTCGGCAGCGCAGCGCTCTAGTGCTGGGGCGGCCAATCAGAGGGGGGGGGTGGTGGTGGTCATTGGCAACATCAGACTGAAGTAAATATGGAGAGAAAGAATGAGAGAGAAAGGTGAGGAGAGAGAGATAGAGAGGGAAGAAATGAGGGTAAAAATTTTAAAGAGGAAGGATTTGAGGAGAGATGGAGAGGGATGAGAGGAGAGACAGAAGGGATGAGAAGAGAAATGGAGAAGGGATGAGTGGAGAGATGGAGAAGGGATGAGAGGAGAGACAGAAGGGATGAGAGATGGAGAAGGGATGAGAGGACGGCCATAGAAGGGGTGAGCGAAGAGACAGATGGGATGAGAGATGGTGAAGGGATGAGGAGAGACAGAGAAGGGATGAGAGAGTCCCCACAGACGGGAAAGAGAGAGACAAATAGACATCAGTGCAATTCAATCCCAAAAGGTGGCATTTTAAAAAGTAGCAAACGGATGAAAGCTATTTGGCCGCTTAATAGTATTTACTGTATACTGGAGCCAAGTCTTCCCCAACATGTCTGATGTAAAGATGATGAAAATATTGACAAATTCCAGAGCACAGCTTGACAAGTCTACCAGCCTGAGAATGAGAAACGGATACACTTCTCTGTTCCCCACTGCTGTTTCCAAAAGACAAGACAGGGAAGAGCTCTTCAGGATAGAACAACGCGGAGACACTGACACCTCCTACTTAAGGACAAATGCACTTTCCACTGAGAAGATAACTGGAGTTAAGTGCAGTTTTTTAAATTGTAATGCAATTTTCTAAAAATAATTATATAAATGTAGTTGGAGAAGAAAATAGAGAAGATGGAGGACATGTAAAAAGGGTCTCTCTGTCACAGATGTGGTTGCGGTACAACAGAGGCGCAGAGTCAAAATGGAAGGTGTAATCCATGTTTTAATACAAAAGAAGGCAAAACAAAAGCACCAACAAGTGCCGTGGGCTATCCTACACAGGGGAAAAACCAAAATGAACCACACTGGTGTGGCAAAACAGGGAACTTAAATACAGTCCCCAATTGGAGGCAACGACCAACACCTGCCTCCAATTGGGGAGACTAAAAGGATTGGTGGTGGCTAGAGGTGCCACCTCCTGTCTTGTCCTGACTATGCCCCCAGCCCAGTGCAGAGATGGCTAGGGGCATAGCCAGGACTTGACACATATTATAGTCCATCAACACTTCTACTATGATTCCCTCCATAGTCTTGGTGTGTGTGTGTGTGTGTTCACATATGAACCAGCAGATGAATCAAGGCACCAAGTAACATTGAGCTGTCTAAACCCCCAGAGCCTGTCAGCAGGACCAAGGCTTCCCAGGAGCTATGGGACACCTACCTGTTCACTAACTAAAACCACACACACATAACACAGGTGTCTTCAAGGACAACTGCGGTGTGTGTTCCTCTGGGTGGCGGTAATTTAGCTCATCACCTCAGCATGTTCGGGCACCAAAGCGAAGGTGGGGCACCTCGAAGCAGATCGGGACGACCCACTGGGAAATGGCTAAGGCCGGATGTGACAGTTAACACTCTCACCAGTTGATCTGCACACGCTCAGAGAACCTGACTCGGGGATGTCATCCGGGCCGATGGTTCTGCCGGGGTGAACATTCGTCGAGGGGAACACCCTGTGTCGTCCACAGAGGACCGTCCACATTCACAGTTTGCTGGAGGCTCTGTGATGTTTTCCTCAAGAAGTGTGAATAGGGTGATTTCTTCGCTTGGGAGTGAGGTGTTGTGAGCTGGTTGGTTT
The DNA here is from genome assembly GCF_011004845.1 of Esox lucius. Taxonomy (NCBI): domain Eukaryota; kingdom Metazoa; phylum Chordata; class Actinopteri; order Esociformes; family Esocidae; genus Esox; species Esox lucius. The sequence goes on from NC_047583.1 coordinate 3,179,840, forward strand.
TCGGGGAAGAGTTTTTACAAAAGCAGTGGAATTAGTTTTGAGGTGCAGGCTGAGGTTTGGAGTGAAATGTGTAAAAGCACATTAATTTTGCTCCTTAGTTCTTAAAGGCATCACCCAAGGGGCCTTCTTAAGGCAGCTAGCGAGACACCATTTTGGGCCTCCCGGCGTCAGTTGCACTAAGAATACATGAAACTGTTGTAGCCAGCATTATACACATCAGATGCATCAGCACTAAAGAAGTTGTTGTCTCTCTTATTGTGTTTCTGTTGAGTCAGGTCACTGTCAACTGACCCCCACGGCCCAAAACAAACACACACACACACAGACTGACTGCTCTTCTGTGACAGCTACTGGTGACAAGGTGATGCTGTGAAACCCCCTCAGTCTCTGAGGCACACGTTAGGATGGACAGAAGGATGGACCAAGCCCTCCACTGTCCCCTGGGTCCTGGGGGGTATATATCTGTTGGCAATGGGGTGTAAAGTGTTGTGTTGGTGTCTGTGTATGTGTGCGAAGGGGGGGGGCAGCCACTGACAGCTCGTCAGTCTCGGCTCTGTGATTTGATTGTGCCCCCCCGTCACCCCTCAATTCCCCCCTTTGGTCCCAGCTGCCACCCCAGCCTCACCTTTGACCCCTGCCCAAGTCCAAGGCAACCGGACAGCCTCTCTGTCAATGGCCTCTGACCCGCGAAACAATCGGTTACCAGGCTGTTGTAATTCTCCTCACTCCCTGCGAATTTCAGTTAAGACCACTGAATACGATGCTTGGACAGATGAATTGAGAGGGAGGGATGATAGATGGATGACTGATGGATGGAGGAAGGGATGGAGGGATGGATGAATTAATGGAGGAATAGAGAGGGGGGGATGTTGGACGAATGGAATGATGTAGGAATGGATGAGTGGAGGGATGGTAGGATGAATAGAGGGGGAGGAAGGAACAGACGTGAATAATGTACCCTTAGAAAGATTGGGAAGAGGTCTTCAACAGAAGTTTTTATGGCATGTTTCACTAACTGACACAAGTCAGGATTGAGTCAAGGCATAGATCTGAGGAAAAGTACCAACATATTTCGGCATTGAGAAACAAGACTCTCTAGTCTGATGAAACCAAGATTGAATTCTTTAACCTTAATACCAGTTGTCTAATCTGAAGGAACCAGTCAACGCTCAATAACTGGCCAATACCATCCTAACTGTCAAGTGCGGTGGTGGCAGCATAATGCTGTGGGGATGTTTTTCAGCAACAGCAAGACTGGAAGACTAGTCAGGATTGAGAGAAAGATTAGCAAAGTGCAAATCCTTGATGAAAACCTGCTCCGGAGCGCTCAGGACCTCAGACTGGGTTAATCTAAAAGGCCTGGGGTTTTCCTGTAGTCCTGGGTCATAATCATTAGGCCTGGGGTTTTCCTGTAGGCATGGGTCATGATCATTAGGCCTGGGGTTTTCCTGTAGGCCTGCATTGTCATCATTTGGCCTGGGGTTTTCTTGTAGGTCTGGGTCAACTCCAGTAGATCAAACTAACCATCTTGTGCCTGTCACTGGTCTTTAGATCAGATCACAGTGAGCATAGCAAAGACACACCTGATCTGCACAGCACCTCCAGTACATAAATACCGTGCATCAGAAACAAGACCCACATTATAGCCCACTGCCAACCTGCTGGCCTTCACACATGCAAATACACACAAAAACACACACGCAAACACACACAAAAACACACACACAAAAACACACAATCCAATGAATTGTTAACCCCTGCAAGATTCTCTCCGTCTGCCAAGCTTTCAGTCTTTGTGCCGCAACACAAAAACAGCACCGGAGTGAGAGGAGGGCATGATGAAGAGTTGGGGGGAGGGAGGGGGAGGGTGAGGGGAGAGGGGGAAGAGGAGGAGTAGAGGATGGGAGGAGGAGAAGTAGAGGGGGAGGTGGAGTCGAAGGGGGGAGGGTAGAGGATGGGAATAAGGAACGGAGGGTGGGGGGGGTAACTATAATGAAATTTGAAATGTGCGGAACATCAAAGACTTCTGGAGCAGAGCTACTCTGCTGAGGAGAACCATTCCATTCTGCTCTCTCTCTCACTCTCTCTCTCTGTCCCCATCTCTCTCCCTCCCTCTCTCTCTCTGTCCCTTTCTCTTTACCTTTGTCCTCCTCTCTAGACATCCATTCAGTCTCCCCCCCTCTCTTCCTACCTCACTCCCCCTCTCTTCTTTTCTCTCTTCTCTTGTCCTTCTCTTTAGCTACTATATCGGTTTTCTCTCCCTCTCTCCATCTTCTTTCTTGCGCCAACTCTCTCTCTCTCTCTTTCTCTCTCTCTTTCTCTCCCTCTCTCGCTCTCTCTCTCCCTCTCTCGCTCTCTCTCTCTCTGCTGCAGTTTCTCCCTTTAGTTGGGGGGGGGAGGAAGTTTCATTATGGGGGGAAGTGTGGCGGGGGATTGGAGGGGAGGGCTGGTGGGTTATGGGGGAGGTACGAGAGGGTAGGACCAGTTGTGTGTGTGGACTGTGAAACTAGGTTTCTATCAACCCAATTTGAAGAGGTTAGTCAGTGATATACCATTTGTTTACCTTAATAACTGGCTCAGTGTTTTTTATTTCCATAATATTTACATTGCATCCAAGATGTGTGGTATGGTGGAATGTTGAATTGCTACAATCCTCTCATCTTAAATCTGGTGTAACAATGAAATGGACTACTACAAAGTAAAAGTGCATTAAATGGATGTAATTCCATTGCTGTTCTGCCATTGGCTGGTATTGCACAGCACCGTATCTGAGGACAGGAAAATATTTCATGTTTAAAAAAAACAACCTAGCATTGCCTCCTAGACAACAAAACATTAGCAAGAGTTGACCAATAAGCAGAAAGGATGGGGTACCTTCTTACTATGGGAAACAACTCTGTTGAGTTATAACAGCAAAGCCACCACAATCACTTTCTGTGTCCAAATTGTAACATGAGGTCCAAGTGTAAGGAGTAACTTATTATTATTTTTTTTATTTTAAAACACTAAATATACATTCAAGATATAGTTTCAGGGAACTGTCAGGACAGTTTTGTCAAAAACAACTTCAAATTGAAAGACCACATTTGATTTGACAGCTTGCTAACACACTTCCTTGCTCCCTGAATAGAGAACACTGAATGTAATCTCGTTTTATTAAATGTTACATGTTTTGTCCCCTCTTCAGTAATATTCAATTTGTGATTCAAGACCTTTTATGCCTCGACTACCAGTGGAATTGGGACAATCAATGTGAAGAAATACACTCAGGTATTCTACCTTCACTGGTCCCACAGGCACCCAAACCACCAGAAAGAGGCCATAGAGTGCAACTAAACAAGCTAACTGCTAACCCCCCCAAAACCCAGTTTGTGCTGGTCATTGCCCTGAGCTAATGCTAAGTGTGATCTGGGTGTAATCTAGTGTGATTCTACTGCAGAAGCGTTTATACTACACCCTGCAGAGAGATCAGACAATCAGGACACAGCGACAAGAGACTATGAAAAATCCAACTAGTTAAAAGCAGTTTTTATTAATGAGCATTCATGCCATCTTTACTTTGGGATTTCTCGGCTCTCTGTGTAAAGCCCATCATAACAACCTCTGATGTCGGGTGACAGCAAACGCAATCGTGACCGCTGGATGGGGAATGTCGTCACCTCAGGCGCGCGTGTGTAGCAGCCAAGACGTTAGCATGAAGCAGGCAGCGTGATAATATTCAGAATAGCTTGGCGGGGCATGCTGGGAGGAAACGGGTTTCCGTCTACAGCTGCTGTGCAGTTGTTGCAGCAAGGCCCAAATCTTAAATTAGAGATCACGAATATGAGAGGGGTGAAATGTGGTTAAAAACACTAATCGTGTCAGTAACGCTTCTACTAATAATAACAGAAACAGCGTTATTAGTAGAAGTGCATACATGACGTGAACGTTTACACCATGTGAGTGTCCGTGTGTGTGTGTCCGTGTGTGTGTGTGTCTGTGTGTGTGTGTGTGTGTGTGTGTTAGTTGGAATGAGTGTTTTTGCGAGTGTATTTGTGCCCAGTTATTGACCAGTCTGTTATGTTTTTCGGGTAACAGAACATTTGCTACTGCATTATTTGATATACAATATTTGTGCCGTATATAACATATATAGATGTATGACAGTTTGACTTATATATAGGATATAGCCTTTGTCTCTGGACACTCATCAGCCCATCTCTTTGTCTGCTCCTCATGCTTTCACAACTTTGTGTCTGAGGACAGACAAGTGGAGGAAACAGGCTGAATTATACAGCACTGTGTTGTGTTGCGGTTTTCTCTCTGTCCTTACTGTTTTCACCTCTAGGGGCGGGATCCTGGGAATGTATTTTATGATGCCCTGGTACAATCATGCCCAGGTACAATCATCTCTACACTGACTCTCCCTGACAACACGTTTCCCTTCTTAATGGGTGTCTTAGCTTCAAATGCATTTGGGGACATAGCTTCAATTCACCATGATTACACAAAGACAATAGGAGTAGGTGATATTTGATTACCTCAGCTAAATATTGTGTAAAGTTAGCTTGCTAGCTAGCAGCTGGTTTGAGTTAGCCTGCTCTAGTAGCTAGTGACAATTGTAGTCAATAAATAATAGATACTTTTTTATATTTTCAAAATGTATTTACTTAATTGAGTAGGATTTTCAACTGCCCCCATTTTTGGTGTTTGTCACGTCTCTCAGTGGTTCGAATTCACAACTCAATCAAATCAAATGTAAATGACCTGATTCTTGTTTGGTTGGACAAGATGTCAATTAATTCTGTAAAGATGTGATAAGCTGGAGGAAGCTCTGCTTAATCCATTGTGGTTCCTTTGTGGTAGAACCAAGAAGAGGGTGCTGTTGACGTTTGGACTGAATATATGCCAGTGTGCAGACCAGGGAGTGATGTTGACACCCCCACTGGACATTCATTTTAACCAGGAGTCCCCGCAAAGACAGGGTAATTAAGTCCCTAAGAGATATATGAGCTGTTCCTGACAAGGTAGAATAACATGTCCTATTTGACCAGGCCACAATGCTAGGCCTGGCAAACTTCTGCCACGACAGGTTTTGCAGGTATGGCCCTGCTAGGTTTAAGGCAAAACTTATGTTAGTGTTTACTTTTAGGTTTAAGCCATTTTTGGCATAAGGCATTTGATTTAGTGTAGATTTAGTCAAAAAGGTTCATTTATGGAGGTTAGGCTTAGGGAATAGGGGAAAATAGGCAATCGTTTTTTGGTACCCACAAGGATAAAAATAAAAACAGCATTTGTGTGTGTGTGTGTGTGTGTGTGTGTCATTATGTCTAACCATACATTTGGGACCAAATCAGTCCCCAGAATAATTTTTTCCGTTGTCTGGTTTATGCAAACAATTGTTGTTAGTGTTAGAATTTAGGTTATTTTTAGGATTAGTCAAATTTCGAAATTAGGCATCAGGGTTAGGTCAGGGTCAGAATTTGGCTTAGTGTTACAGGAAAGGAACATGGCGAATTGGTTTTCTGGTCCTCGCAAGGATAGCAGACCAATGTGTTGGATGGTAGGGTGAGGACACACACATGTAGCCTGGAGGAGCAGCAGTGATAAGGCAGCGCTGCGTGATCTCTCCCGGTGCAACCAAAGGGCTGCTCAGAAGCCCCATCACTGCTAGTCGCTCACTGCCTCCCTCACAAAATGTAGGACCGCACTCAGGCTGTGGATCAGAGGATTAGAGGCAACCTAAAATGGATGCCTGACCCGCTCTGTGTGGGACGAGCAGAGACGCGCGCGTACACTCTTCATCCTACATGCACAGATGTGCAGTAATACACACACACACGCACACACGAAGGACACACAGAACTAAGCACTCCCACTAACACACACACACACGCACGCACATACACACACAGAAACAGAGAAGTGAGAAAGCACACACACATTCACAGAGGATATACAGAATTAAGCAATCAGACAAAGAACATGCCTGTTTGACATGTGTGTGATGAGCATTGCCTTTTTTCCTTGTTCCCACAAAGAACAACGGCGCAATATTGTCTCTCCACTCGTAGTGTCTTTTCTGAGCCTTTTTCTGTTGAGGCGTAAAAACCCTTGTTATGTTACCTACGCATGCACAGGCCACATGTGAAGGGTTTTTACGTGTACGTGTATGTTTCTTCTGGGCTCTGAGGTAGAGGTATGGGAGTGGAAGCATTTAGGAGCCAGCCAGACCTGTGAAGGGTCCACGGTATTCCTGTCACCAACTCAAGCTAAGGCTAGGTCCAGGAGGGTCAAGGTCAGCCACAGGGGCCACTTTCTAACCTTCCTCCTACATTCTTAGAAAATGATTTGACGGATAAATCAGGAACGAGTCCCCACTTGAAGTCGATGATTATTCAGTTCAAATCTTTTAAATTCTTCTTCTTTATCCAATCAATGGTGGGACTGGAATAGATAACAGAAACAATCCCACTCCAGATGCTTTTGTCTGTCCCTCCCATCGACCCTTCACCCATCCCTCCATATTCCTCTCTGTTCTGAAACAGCACTGTACAGTACTAGCTAATTATCAGCTGACATTTTATTAAAGCATACATGTCCTTCATTACAGCATCTTTTTTCCCTCTCTCTCTTCACCTCTCTCGCTCTCCCTCTCTCCCTCTCTCCCTCTCTCCCTCTCTCCCTCTCTCCCTCTCTCCCTCTCTCCCTCTCCTCCCTCAGGATATTTGGTCACTCTCATGGTTCCCCTCTTTGTTTATGTGGATAACAACTGCATCTAAACCTCCCACTCTCTATCGCTCTATGAGGTCGAAACCTCTGCATCTTTCAGAATTACTTTGATGTTCATCTTCTGCTTGTAAGGTACACGTGTCCTGAATGGGGTACGTCTTCTGAAATCCTTTTAAAATTAGGAGACTGGTGTTCTAAAATGGTAGTTAATTACTTATTGACAGTTGTTTTAGAAAATTATATGAAAATTAGGTGTGACGCATTCTGTTATACCAAAATACTACCAATGTGTTTTAATATCATTAAATAAAATTATGAACTGATTAATGGTTTGGTGATTTTCCAAAGTATTTTTTCTGCCAAATATTATAGATTTGTTTTTGTGTGAAGACTGTGAGGTCATTATTTCATTTACTCATGTTTTTATTTTGGAGAAACCTATATTTTAGTATTTTAATGCAATTAACCTTATTGTGGGTGTGGGAGGATTGGTTATGAAGCATTATCAGTCGGTAAATATATCAACTCAATACTATAAGACTCTCTGGATGAGAGCCTCAGCTAAATTACTCACATTTAAATGTACCCAGAGGAGGACTCAGAAGTGGAACTGTTCCTTAGCTGGCTTTGAGAGATCTGTGTTTTCCAAATGATTCCATGGTCTGGGCAAAGTTGCACTCCAGTGTTCTCCTGATGACTGCGAGGGTGCTTGCGTGTCTCTGCCTCTTTCTTTTCTTTTCTCTCTTTCTCAGTCTTGTTCTCTCCATCTCTTTTGCAGTCCCTCTCTCTCTATTTGAAGAGACAGTAGATGAAGTGCACCTCTCTTTTTCCTCCCTCTTTCCTCCGCATGCCATGTCCTATTTGTGACTGGGGGGGTGTGTGGGGGGGGGGGGTGTGTTTGGGGGGATGGGGGGTCTCTCTTGCTTGACTGACCCGGCATTGAAGCTTGCTCTCTGCGGTCCGCCTGTCGTCGTCACGCGGGGGGGGGCGCGGGGGGGGGACGCGCTCGCTCGGCCGTAGTGCGTTTGACAGCAGAGCTTTTCCGACAAGCGTGAAGAGGGGCTGACTGGGCTAGCGTAGTCATGCTGGACTCACTGGGCTAGCGTAGTCATGCTGGACTCACTGGGCTAGCGTAGTCATGCTGGACTCACTGGGCTAGCGTAGCCATGCTGGACTCACTGGACTAGCGTAACGCTAATGTGCCCCACACTCAGTGACACTTCGGTCAGACCCATTGCTTACATTACGGTGTTGGCTGACTCTCCAGCTGCAGTGAGAATCACAGAGCCACTACCTGGTCTTGACACGGCATTACTGCATGGATTCTGATTTATGAACACAAAATGGCTGCCATGTTGTGACTTGCATTAGACTCAAGCTTGACACTATAGCCAATGGGTTCTCCATTATCAGGCCCTTTCTTGGATATTACATTACACTCAGGAGATGCAAACCTCTAAGCAGGGGTGGGCCTCTAGATAACGCCAGGGGCTGATTTTTGTTAAAGTATAAAAATCATGTAAAATTATTTGCACTAATAAGTAAGCCCACTAATGAAATGTATCACAAAAATACAATGATCATACAAACATTTCATACTGCGATTACATTAAGACTCAATCGTACAATGTCCAATTTTATTATTGGGAGTGCCTTAAATCATGATTATTTTTTGGCTAAATTCCTGTTGATTTAATTTTCTTTAATTATAAATGTTTTCCCTTTAATTATTAAATGAATATCCTTACAAACACACAAACAAATATACATTACTTTGCAAATTATATATTTATTTAAAGCTATTATTTTGAGCAATAAGTGTTTATTTGTTTTTCAAAATACAAAGAAAAATTTAATCTGGGAAAACAAAAATAAAGTTGGGACCAGTTTAGGCACGCGGGCCGCCTGTTGCCTGTTCAGGGTCTGAAGCATCTGATGCTCTTCGGCCATCTCTACATAACACTCACAGTCCTAAAAAGCTGCTCTCTGCTATAAAATGTACAATAGCAATTGCATACAGGGCGATCCTTTTGATGAATGGTTTGTTCGAATGTTGTATTTGTCTACGCTAATATTGTCACTAACATTTCGTATGTCTGATAATATGGAATTAACATATAATATGTGCAAATCAAAATTGCGAATTTCCCCAAGCAATGCAAATACAAGCATTTCTACATTCACAGGTTCTTCAAGGAAACACCTCCAATCTCTCATAATTTACCCAGGTAAGACAACCCAAACTGTGGTTCACCATGGAATTTCACTTTAAGTAAATCACAGAAAATACTCCAGATATAGAGGAAATGTAATCCTCCTCTCCTGAGAGGCTGCCTGTGTTTTCTGGGGAACCAGTGCTTTGATGTTCCTTCATCAGTGCTTCTCCACCAGTGCAAAGCCACTCAGCATACTGCACTACCCCCAGGTGGACAAATCCAGGTACTGCACCTTTGTTTTTTCTCCTCACATATAACACCTGAAGTAGGGTTGAAAGTAAAGGCAAGACAGCCCACTCCCAGACCCTGTCAAAACGCAGTCTTCTGTGTCGGAAACTGTGTATTTTGTAGAGAAAAGGTATTATCCTAAAGACGGGTTGTGTTTGAAGCCTCCTGTTCAGGTGTTCACACTGTGTTGCGGAGCATACCTGTTTCATGCTTTGTCACAAAGTCAACATGAGAAGAATGCATGTTGTGTTTCACATGTTAATCAATCAGTCATGCTGTTTTGTCAACTGTATTTTGGACACTTTCTCACAGTTTTCAGCTTATTATAATGGAATATTGGATATATAGTTGATATTATAATGGATATAGACTTGATATTATAATGGATATAGACTTGATATTATAATGGATATAGACTTGATATTATAATGGATATAGACTTGATATTATAATGGATATAGACTTGATATTATAATGGATATAGACTTGATATTAAAATGGATATAGACTTGATATTAAAATGGATATAGACTTGATATTATAATGGATATAGACTTGATTCTGTGTGCAGGTGTGGTCCTGAGGTCTGAGTCGTCTCTGGCGGGGAAGAATTGGATCAAATCCAACGCATTGCTTGTTTAGCAAAATGCCTCCCCTCAATTATTCATCGCTTGTCTGTCAGATCAAGCATGAAATTATTCAAATTGTAAATATCCTTAAAAAGAACATGGAACTGGTGTTATGATCAACACACCTTCTCTGAAACATGTTGTTTGTGAATTGAGGTGTTTTCCCTGACCTTAGGGACTTGACCAGACTTCACCTGACTGAAGGGCATCAGGGGGAGCTCCCCTCGGAGCCTTGAGGAGATGTAAAAAGACAGTGAAGGGAGAGAGGAGCCCAGTTGGGCTAATAATTAATTAAATAATTAGCCCAATTCATAATTAATTAAAGTATTTCGTGATTTACGCAACTGCTTTTTGTACAATAATTTTAATAATAATAATTTTTTACAACTTATTTTTATAAATACGAGGTATAATCTACCCCACGACCACAGTTCGTTAATAAAGATGCTGAAAACCTCAGACGATAAGGTAGCTTCTGTAGTTGCATGAGAACTTTTACGTGACACTTCAGTACAGATGGAAGTCCACAAGGGGTCAGTAGACATCAGCAAACCCGCCAATTTCACAACATTTGAAATATCATTGTTTCTTAAAAGCCTTATCAACATTAAATGCTGTACATTTCCAGGCCGTCCACACATTATCTTTCACTGCAACCCGATTTGCTTGAATACGCAATGGCAGATAACAATTTCACCGTTTTGATCTAGAAACATTTTGGTTACTTGTGGGATGTTCTAACTGGCGTTGAGTGTAACTTGTGGAATGTTCTAACTGGCGTTGAGTGTAACTTGTGGAATGTTCTAACTGGCGTTGTGTGTAACTTGCGGGATGTTCTAACTGGCGTTGTGTGTAACTTGTGGGATGTTCTAACTGGCGTTGTGTGTAACTTGCGGGATGTTCTAACTGGCGTTGTGTGTAACTTGTGGGATGTTCTAACTGGCGTTGTGTGTAACTTGTGGAATGTTCTAACTGGCGTTGTGTGTAACTTGCGGGATGTTCTAACTGGCGTTGTGTGTAACTTGTGGGATGTTCTAACTGGCGTTGTGTGTAACTTGTGGGATGTTCTAACTGGCGTTGTGTGTAACTTGTGGGATGTTCTAACTGGCGTTGAGTGTAACTTGTGGGATGTTCTAACTGGCGTTGTGTGTAACTTGTGGAATGTTCTAACTGGCGTTGTGTGTAACTTGTGGGATGTTCTAACTGGCGTTGTGTGTAACTTGTGGGATGTTCTAACTGGCGTTGTGTGTAACTTGTGGGATGTTCTAACTGGCGTTGAGTGTAACTTGTGGGATGTTCTAACTGGCGTTGTGTGTAACTTGTGGAATGTTCTAACTGGCGTTGAGTGTAACTTGTGGAATGTTCTAACTGGCGTTGAGTGTAACTTTGGTTTGGGAAGAATATGTCCCGAATGGATTTTGATTTGTTAAATGTATTATTCTAATGGGGGTTCAAATAAGAACACGTGTGAAGAGGGGAAAAAATAAAGTCGGTCAGTACCATCTGAGTCAGTGTGGGTTTTTGGGGTCCGTGGGCGAGGGTTTGGGTGTGTGTGTGTGTATTCCGAGGTCATGCTACGGTGTGTTACATCAGGCGTGGTTGCTGTACTCTCCTGGAGTATGTGTCACCTTGTTTGCTCTGCAGATGAGCAACTTTGGGACTGATTCACCGAGTTGACAGCTCTGACAAACCTCATTATACACACAAGACTGAGCATGCAAACACACGCACACACACACACACACACACACACACACACACACATGCACACAGCAACTTTTGAAATACATATCGTTAAAATTAGGACTTGAAAAGTCAGATGAAAGCACAAAATAATTAATTGAATTGGCATGGCATTTAACTTCCTGTATAAAATGATTTCATTTTGACACAGACTCTGACACACACCCACACACACACATACTCAACAGTGTATATGAACAGAGATACAGACCTATCTACACATGTACACAAACAGCTGAAAACTGAAACAACAAACACACAAGAAAACACGATACATAAACACACACACACACACACACACTCCCACAGACTACAGTTCAGGCAGACACACACACACAAATGTATAAACACAGTGAAACACCGCCACACATTCATATCTCTTCTTATACACACACACACACTCTAGAAAAAGCTTTTTAGGCGACCGCAGCAGACAGATTTTACCCGGCTCTCGCCCCCCCTCCTTCTCTCTCTTCGTGTGTGTCACTTCCTGACACCTGTGTGTAGGTGTGGGCCGACCGGAGTGCAGGTGCACGCTCTCAAGGCTTATTTTAGTATCGGGGCAGATATTTTTGCATGTGTCTGCATGTAGCCGTGTCCCTGTGTGAAAGGTAGGACCTCTGAAGATATGGACTTCTCGCTCGGAGAGGTGGGCCCATGTGGTGGGACCTGGTTCGTTTGTCAACGCCTCTGCCTGTCTGATAACATTCTATTAGGGCAGACACACACACACACACACACACACACACAGGTACAAACACGTAGTGATTAAAAGAGAAGTGTCGTTATCTCTACAAAAAAGACAACCATGTGCAGTGCGTCTCCATGGTTAGCGTTAGCATGCCACAGCAGACATTGAATCTGACAGCTCAGAGGACTACAGTGGCGGGGGGGGGGGGCAGCACCGTTGGAAATTATGAAGTTGGCACTTATAATGCCACATAATGATTTCATTTTAGTCTGAGATTAAGGAAGTGTATTTGGAGCAGATTGCCATATTTGTGTTGGTTGAGGGGAAATGCTGTATGCGGCAGGATGGACAGGCCAGGAGGTTGGCAGGTGATAAGAAGGCAGCGAGTGTAACAGAGCCAAACTGTCCAGGTGCAAATATCTCTTTCTGTCTCTCTTGTCTCTCTTTCTGACTCGCTGCCTCTCTAACTCTCACGTCTCTGTCTCCCTCTCTGTCTGTCTGCATCTCTCTGTCTCTCTTTGTCTCTAACTCTCAAGTCTCCCTTTCTGTCTGTCTGTCTCTTTCTCGCCCTGGCTCTCTCTCCAACTCTCGAGTCTGTCTCTCGCTGTCACAGACAGTCGCAGGATGAAGGCCGTCAGCAGTTATTTCTGTGTTTCCTGTCTCTGGGTGTTTCAGGCCTCCAGGTGTGGAGTGTCAGAGTGCTGGGCCTCCAGCCAGACTCGGTGGAGCACATGTCCCCAGCACACACTGGCCCCTGAGACAGACCCATCCGCGTGGGTGGATGGGTGACTACAATTCTGAGTGAGTGTGTATATCTGTGTGTGTTTATTGATATGTGTGTGTGTGTGTGTGTGTGTGTGTGTGTGTGTGCATTCGTGTTTATGTGCCCACGTGTAGAGGTCTCACGAGAGTTCAGGGGTCAAAGTTTGTCAAAGACACCCGGGGGTCCGGACAGCACCAACCTCCCTCCTGTCCCCCAGAGCTGCGGATGTGATGGCCCAGACAACGATGCGTTCTTGGGCAGAGACAGAGAGCCTGCTGTGCTTCGGAGCTCCAGAGCCGTGGCGCCTCGACTGAGACGCGGCTCAGCGGACAGACGAGGAGGGAACGCAAAACACATCTGGCATCCTTACACTCACACACACACACAGTTGCACACAAACGTATACACACACAGAGTGACACGTATTCACACACACACACACACACTCAGTGTGAAGAATAGCTTGTGCTTCAGTAAAACACAGTAAACACACAATGTATCTGTCACAGAAAAAACACACACACAAGCCTATAAACATACACACTGTCAATTACACGGACACACACTCCCCCCCAGGGTCAGTCCCTATCTCTCAAAGCAAAGCAGAGCACAGTGGAGCACAGCAGTGAGCGTGTGTGTGTGTGTGTGTGTGTGTGTGTGTGTGTGTGTGGTGGGGCCAGCTGGATGCTTCGTGTGTGTAAAATGGATCCATGGCTGCCTAATCCAATCTAAAAGCCTATCTGCCTCAGAAGAATATCCGATGTTCCTGGGCAGGTAATGATCGTGGTGTCACCTGAGCTGGGTCAGGATCAGACAGACACGCTATCACACGCTATCAGATCTATCACAGATTCATGCCAGCGTCAGTTTCCAAGTGTACATACTGTCGCTGTCCGATGAAAACCTCATAATGATTTTTTTCCCCATACGCAAATATACATGTACTGTCATGGTCTGTTCCAAAATAGAATGTTAGAAAAATAGGTAATGAAGACAGACACACATCATCTATATGAGGAGAGACAGTGAGAGAGAAGACAAAGAGTGTGTGAGAGAGGGACAGAGAGAGAGAGACAAAGAGTGTGTGAGAGAGGGACAGTGAGAGAGAAGACAAAGAGTGTGTGAGAGAGGGACAGTGAGTGAGAGACAAAAAGTGTGTGAGAGAGGGACAGAGAGAGAGAGAGACAAAAAGTGTGTGAGAGAGGGACAGTGAGAGAGAAGACAAAGAGTGTGTGAGAGAGGGACAGTGAGTGAGAGACAAAAAGTGTGTGAGAGAGGGACAGAGAGAGAGAGAGACAAAGAGTGTGTGAGAGAGGGACAGAGAGAGAGAAGACAGAGTGTGTGAGAGAGGGACAGTGAGAGAGAAGACAAAGAGTGTGTGAGAGAGGGACAGTGAGTGAGAGACAAAAAGTGTGTGAGAGAGGGACAGTGAGTGAGAGATAAAAAGTGTGTGAGAGAGGGACAGAGAGAGAGAAGACAGAGTGTGTGAGAGAGGGACAGTGAGTGAGAGACAAAAAGTGTGTGAGAGAGGGACAGTGAGTGAGAGACAAAAAGTGTGTGAGAGAGGGACAGAGAAAGGGAGAAAAAGAGGTGGGTGAGCCACCATTGTTGGGGCATGAAGGTTCCTTCTTCTGGGTGTCTGTGGAATGGATCACTGCACAGCAGAACCCTCTGGTCAGTGCACGGCAGAACCCTCTGGTCAGTGCACGGCAGAACCCTCTGGCCCTGTGGAATCCCGGCAGGTCAACCAGTTCATCTCAGTAACGTATCTGATATGTGCAAGCAATCAAACAAGTTTATTTATATAGCACAGTTCATACATAGAAGCAATTCAATGTGCTCAACAAAGAAAATGAAAAAAATATAAAAATACAATAGCATAGAAACAAATTCTCAAATTAAAACATCAAAACAACATTGTCATAATAAAACATAGAATAAGAAAATAGAAATAGAATTAAAAACGGGATAAAAAAAATAGCAAGCTATAAAAGCTGTCAGGCTTAAGTTTGAGTGCGGTTAAGTTTAAGTGTTCAGTCACGTGTGTGTGTGTGTGTGTGTGTGGAGTCATTTAGAGGAATACTAAATCACAGGCAGAATAAAAAGGTTGTGTGTTCAGAACAGCGCTGTTGTGCTACTAATAATAGTATTATTTGGGGACTGCTATGGCTGTTGCAATG